>NC_134710.1:129160785-129183954 GCF_043290135.1 Rhipicephalus microplus | reverse complement strand
GATATGCGCACCGGTAACTCGTGGTGTCGTAGTATTACAACAGGCAATAAAAAAAGATACCGCTAAAATCGAGAGCGCTTTGGAGGTGCCGGGGATTGAACCCGAGACTTCTCACATGCAAAGCGAGCGCTCTACCACTGAGCTACACCCCCGTTACATCTGGAGCACTCATTAACGAGTTTCTTGGTGCTCATCAGCTTGTTCTAACAATAAAATAATCAATTAGTTAAAATAAACAAAATCATCTCGTCATTGCTGCCTGATACAGTCTTTTCATCATTGAGGAAAGCCGCTTATCTCTATAGTCAAAGAAAATGGCAGCGCTGTTCGATGAAATGCATTTCATGATATGCGCACCGGTAACTGGTGGTGTCGTAGTATTACAACAGGCAATAAAAAGATACCGCTAAAGTTGAGAGCGCTTTGGAGGTGTCGGGGATTGAACCCGGGACTTCTCACATGCAAAGCGTGCACTCCACCACTCAGCTACACACTTGTTACGTCTGGAGCGCTCATTAACGAGTTTCTTGGTGCTCATCAGCTTGTTCAAACAATAAAATAATCAATTAGTTGAAATAAATAAAATCATCTCGTCATTGCTGCCTGATACAGTCTTTTCATCATTGAGGAAAGCCGCATATTTCTATAGTCAAAGAAAATGGCAGGGCTGTTCGAATAAATGTATTCCATAATATGCGCACCGGTAACTCGTGGTGCCGTAGTATTACAACAGGCAATAAAAAAATACCGCTAAAGTCGAGAGCGCTTTGGAGGTGCCGGGGATTGAACCCGGGACTTCTCACTTGCAAAGCGAGCACTCCACCACTGAGCTACACACTTGTTACGTCTGGAGCTCTCATTAACGAGTTTCTAGGTGCTCATCAGCTTGTTCAAACAATAAAATAATCAATTAGTGAAATAAATAAAATCATCTCGTCATTGCTGCCTGATACAGTCTTTTCATCATTGAGGAAAGCCGCATATTTCTATAGTCAAAGAAAATGGCAGGGCTGTTCGAATAAATGTATTCCATGATATGCGCACCGGTAACTCGTGGTGCCGTAGTATTACAACAGGCATAAAAAAAGATACCGCTAAAAGTCGAGAGCGCTTTCGAGGTGCCGGGGTCTGAACCCGGACTACTCACATGCAAAGCGAGCGCTCTATCACTGAGCTACACCCCCGTTACATTTGGAGCACTCATTATCGAGTTTCTTGGTGCTCATCAGCTTGTTCTAACAATAAAATAATCAATTAGTTAAAATAAACAAAATCATCTCGTCATTCTTGCCTGATACAGTCTTTTCATCATTGAGGAAAGCCGCTTATCTCTATAGTCAAAGAAAATGGCAGCGCTGTTCGATGAAATGCATTTCATGATATGCGCACCGGTAACTCGTGGTGTCGTAGTATTACAACAGGATATAAATAAAGATACCGCTAAAATCGAGAGCGCTTTGGAGGTGCCGGGGATTGAACCCGAGACTTCTCACATGCAAAGCGAGCGCTCTACCACTGAGCTACACCCCCGTTACATCTGGAGCACTCATTAACGAGTTTCTTGGTGCTCATCAGCTTGTTCTAACACTAAAATAATTCAATAGTTTAAATAAAGAAAATCATCTCGTCATTGCTGCCTGATACAGTTTTTTCATCAATGAGGAAAGCTTCATATTTCTATTGTCAAAGAAAATGGCAGCGCTGTTCGATGAAATGTATTTAATGATATGCGCACCGGTAACTCGTGGTGCCGTAGTATTACAACAGGCAATAAAAAAAGATACCGCTAAAGTCGAGAGCGCTTTGGAGGTGCCGGGGATTGAACCCGAGACTTCTCACATGCAAAGCGAGCGCTCTACCACTGAGCTACACCCCCGTTACATCTGGAGCACTCATTAACGAGTTTCTTGGTGCTCATCAGCTTGTTCTAACACTAAAATAATTCAATAGTTTAAATAAAGAAAATCATCTCGTCATTGCTGCCTGATACAGTTTTTTCATCAATGAGGAAAGCTTCATATTTCTATTGTCAAAGAAAATGGCAGCGCTGTTTGATGAAATGTATTTAATGATATGCGCACCGGTAACTCGTGGTGCCGTAGTATTACAACAGGCAATAAAAAAAGATACCGCTAAAGTCGAGAGCGCTTTCGAGGTGCCGGGGTCTGAACCCGGGACTTCTCACATGCAAAGCGAGCGCTCTACCACTGAGCTACACCCCCGTTACATTTGGAGCACTCATTAACGAGTTTTGGTGCTCTTCAGCTTGTTCTAACAATAAAATAATCAATTAGTTAAAATAAACAAAATCATCTCGTCATTCTTGCCTGATACAGTCTTTTCATCATTGAGGAAAGCCGCTTATCTCTATAGTCAAAGAAAATGGCAGCGCTGTTCGATGAAATGCATTTCATGATATGCGCACCGGTAACTCGTGGTGTCGTAGTATTACAACAGGCAATAAATAAAGATACCGCTAAAATCGAGAGCGCTTTGGAGGTGCCGGGGATTGAACCCGAGACTTCTCACATGCAAAGCGAGCGCTCTACCACTGAGCTACACCCCCGTTACATCTGGAGCACTCATTAACGAGTTTCTTGGTGCTCATCAGCTTGTTCTAACACTAAAATAATTCAATAGTTTAAATAAGAAAATCATCTCGTCATTGCTGCCTGATACGTTTTTTCCTCAATGAGGAAAGCTTCATATTTCTATTGTCAAAGAAAATGGCAGCGCTGTTCGATGAAATGTATTTATTGATATGCGCACCGGTAACTCGTGGTGCCGTATTATTACAACAGGCAATAAAAAAACACACCGCTAAAGCAGAGAGCGCTTTGGAGGTGCCGGGGATTGAACCCGAGACTTCTCACATGCAAAGGGAGCGCTCTATCACTGAGCTAAACCCCCGTTACATCTGGAGCACTCAATAACGAGTTTCTTGGTGCTCATCAGCGTGTTCTAACAATAAAATAATCAATTAGTTGAAATAAACAAAATCATCTCGTCATTGCTGCCTAATACACTCTTTTCATCATTGAGGAAAGCCGCATATTTCTATAGTCAAAGAAAATGGCAGTGCTGTTCGATGAAATGTATTCCATGATATGCGCACGGGTAACTCGTGGTGCCGTATTATTACAACAGGCAATAAAAAGATACCGCTAAAGTCGAGAGCGCTTTGGAGGTGCCGGGGATTGAACCCGGGACTTCTCACATGCAAAGCGAGCACTCCACCACTCAGCTACACACTTGTTACGTCTGGAGCGCTCATTAACAAGTTTCTTGGTGCTCATCAGCTTGTTCAAACAATAAAATAATCAATTAGTTGAAATAAATAAAATCATCTCGTCATTGCTGCCTGATACAGTCTTTTCATCATTGAGGAAAGCCGCATATTTCTATAGTCCAAGAAAATGGCAGGGCTGTTCGAATAAATGTATTCCATAATATGCGCACCGGTAACTCGTGGTGCCGTAGTATTACAACAGGCAATAAAAAAATACCGCTAAAGTCGAGAGCGCTTTGGAGGTGCCGGGGATTGAACCCGGGACTTCTCACATGCAAAGCGTGCACTCCACCACTGAGCTACACACTTGTTACGTCTGGAGCTCTCATTAACGAGTTTCTAGGTGCTAATCAGCTTGTTCAAACAATAAAATAATCAATTAGTTGAAATAAATAAAATCATCTCGTCATTGCTGCCTGATACAGTCTTTTCATCATTTCAGGAAAGCCGCATATTTCTATAGTCAAAGAAAATGGCAGGGCTGTTCGAATAAATGTATTCCATGATATGCGCAACCGGTAACTCGTGGTGCCGTAGTATTACAACAGGCATAAAAAAAATACCGCTAAAGTCGAGAGCGCTTTCGAGGTTCCGGGGTCTGAACCCGGGACTACTCACATGCAAAGCGAGCGCTCTACCACTGAGCTACACCCCCGTTACATTTGGAGCACTCATTATCGAGTTTCTTGGTGCTCATCAGCTTGTTCTAACAATAAAATAATCAATTAGTTAAAATAAACAAAATCATCTCGTCATTGCTGCCTGATACAGTCTTTTCATCATTGAGGAAAGCCGCTTATCTCTATAGTCAAAGAAAATGGCAGCGCTGTTCGATGAAATGCATTTCATGATATGCGCACCGGTAACTCGTGGTGTCGTAGTATTGCAACAGGCAATAAAAAAAGATACCGCTAAATCGAGAGCGCTTTGGGAGGTGCCGGGGATTGAACCCGAGACTTCTCACATGCAAAGCGAGCGCTCTACCACTGAGCTACACCCCCGTCACATCTGGAGCACTCATTAACGAGTTTCTTGGTGCTAATCAGCTTGTTCTAACACTAAAATAATTCAATAGTTTAAATAAAAAAACTCATCTCGTCATTGCTGCCTGATACAGTTTTTTCATCATTGAGGAAAGCTGCATATTTCTATAGTCAAAGAAAATGGCAGCGCTTTTCGATGAAATGTATTTAATGATATGCGCACCGGTAACTCGTGGTGTCGTAGTATTACAACAGGCAATAAAAAAAGATACCGCTAAAATCGAGAGCGCTTTGGAGGTGCCGGGGATTGAACCCGAGACTTCTCACATGCAAAGCGAGCACTCCACCACTCAGCTACACACTTGTTACGTCTGGAGCGCTCATTAACGAGTTTCTTGGTGCTCATCAGCTTGTTCAAAACAATAAAATAATCAATTAGTTGAAATAAATAAAATCATCTCGTCATTGCTGCCTAATACAGTCTTTTCATCATTGAGGAAAGCCGCATATTTCTATAGTCAAAGGAAAATGGCAGTGCTGTTCGATGAAATGTATTCCATGATATGCGCACCGGTAACTCGTGGTGCCGTATTATTACAACAGGCAATAAAAAGATACCACTAAAGTCGAGAGCGCTTTGGAGGTGCCGGGGATTGAACTCGGGACTTCTCACATGCAAAGCGAGCACTCCACCACTCAGCTACACATTTGTTACGTTGGAGCGCTCATTAACGAGTTTTTTGGTGCTCATCAGCTTGTTCAGAACAATAAAATAATCAATTAGTTGAAATAAATAAAATCATCTCGTCATTGCTGCCTGATACAGTCTTTTCATCATTGAGGAAAGCCGCATATTTCTATAGTCAAAGAAAATGGCAGGGCTGTTCGAATAAATGTATTCCATATTATGCGCACCGGTAACTCGTGGTGCCGTAGTATTACAACAGGCAATAAAAAATACCGCTAAAGTCGAGAGCGCTTTCGAGGTGCCGGGGTCTGAACCCGGGACTACTCACATGCAAAGCGAGCGCTCTACCACTGAGCTACACCCCCCGTTACATTTGGAGCACTCATTATCGAGTTTCTTGGTGCTCATCAGCTTGTTCTAACAATAAAATAATCAATTAGTTAAAATAAACAAAATCATCTCGTCATTGCTGCCTGATACAGTCTTTTCATCATTGAGGAAAGCCGCTTATCTCTATAGTCAAAGAAAATGGCAGCGCTGTTCGTTGAAATGCATTTCATGATATGCGCACCGGTAACTCTTGGTGTCGTAGTATTACAACAGGCAATAATAAAAGATACCGCTAAAATCGAGAGCGCTTTGGAGGTGCCGGGGATTGAACCCGAGACTTCTCACATGCAAAGCGAGCGCTCTACCACTGAGCTACACCCCCGTTACATCTGGAGCACTCATTAACGAGTTTCTTGGTGCTCATCAGCTTGTAACAATAAAATAATCAATTAGTTAAAATAAACAAAATCATCTCGTCATTGCTGCCTGATACAGTCTTTTCATCATTGAGGAAAGCCGCTTATCTCTAAGTCAAAGAAAATGGCAGCGCTGTTCGATGAAATGCATTTCATGATATGCGCACCGGTAACTCGTGGTGTCGTAGTATTACAACAGGCAATAAAAAGATACCGCTAAAGTTGAGAGCGCTTTGGAGGTGCCGGGGATTGAACCCGGGACTTCTCACATGCAAAGCGAGCACTCCACCACTCAGCTACACACTTGTTACGTCTGGAGCGCTCATTAACGAGTTTCTTGGTGCTCATCAGCTTGTTCAAACAATAAAATAATCAATTAGTTCAAATAAATAAAATCATCTCGTCATTGCTGCCTGATACAGTCTTTTCATCATTGAGGAAGCCGCACATTTCTATAGTCAAAGAAAATGGCAGGGCTGTTCGAATAAATGTATTCCATAATATGCGCACCGGTAACTCGTGGTGCCGTAGTATTACAACAGGCAATAAAAAAATACCGCTAAAGTCGAGAGCGCTTTGGAGGTGCCGGGGATTGAACCCGGGACTTCTCACATGCAAAGCGTGCACTCCCCCACTGAGCTACACACTTGTTACGTCTGGAGCTCTCATTAACGAGTTTCTAGGTGCTCATCAGCTTGTTCAAACAATAAAATAATCAATTAGTTGAAATAAATAAAATCATCTCGTCATTGCTGCCTGATACAGTCTTTTCATCATTCAGGAAAGCCGCATATTTCTATAGTCAAAGAAAATGGCAGGGCTGTTCGAATAAATGTATTCCATGATATGCGCACCGGTAACTCGTGGTGCCGTAGTATTACAACAGGCATAAAAAAAGATACCGCTAAAAGTCGAGAGCGCTTTCGAGGTGCCGGGGTCTGAACCCGGGATTACTCACATGCAAGCGAGCGCTCTACCACTGAGCTACACCCCCGTTACATTTGGAGCACTCATTATCGAGTTTCTTGGTGCTCATCAGCTTGTTCTAACAATAAAATAATCAATTAGTTAAAATAAACAAAATCATCTCGTCATTGCTGCCTGATACAGTCTTTTCATCATTGAGGAAAGCCGCTTATCTCTATAGTCAAAGAAAATGGCAGCGCTGTTCGATGAAATGCATTTCATGATATGCGCACCGGTAACTCGTGGTGTCGTAGTATTACAACAGGCAATAAAAAAAGATACCGCTAAAATCGAGAGCGCTTTGGAGGTGCCGGGGATTGAACCCGAGACTTCTCACATGCAAAGCGAGCGCTCTACCACTGAGCTACACCCCCGTTACATCTGGAGCACTCATTAACGAGTTTCTTGGTGCTCATCAGCTTGTTCTAACACTAAAATAATTCAATAGTTTAAATAAAAAAATCATCTCGTCATTGCTGCCTGATACAGTTTTTTCATCATTGAGGAAAGCTGCATATTTCTATAGTCAAAGAAAATGGCAGCGCTTTTCGAGTAAATGTATTTAATGATATGCGCACCGGTAACTCGGTGTGTCGTAGTATTACAACAGGCAATAAAAAAAGATACCGCTAAAATCGAGAGCGCTTTGGAGGTGCCGGGGATTGAAGCCGAGACTTCTCACATGCAAAGCGAGCGCTCTACCACTGAGCTACACCCCCTTTACATCTGGAGCACTCATTAACGAGTTTCTTGGTGCTCATCAGCTTGTTCTAACAATAAAATAATCAATTAGTTAAAATAAACAAAATCATCTCGTCATTGCTGCCTGATACAGTCTTTTCATCATTGAGGAAAGCCGCTTATCTCTATAGTCAAAGAAAATGGCAGCGCTGTTCGATGAAATGCATTTCATGATATGCGCACCGGTAACTCGTGGTGTCGTAGTATTACAACAGGCAATAAAAAGATACCGCTAAAGTTGAGAGCGCTTTGGAGGTGCCGGGGATTGAACCCGGGACTTCTCACATGCAAAGCGAGCACTCCACCACTCAGCTACAGACTTGTTACGTCTGGAGCGCTCATCAACGAGTTTCTTGGTGCTCATCAGCTTGTTCAAACAATAAAATAACCAATTAGTTGAAATAAATAAAATCATCTCGTCATTGCTGCCTGATACAGTCTTTTCATCATTGAGGAAAGCCGCATATTTCTATAGTCAAAGAAAATGGCAGGGCTGTTCGAATAAATGTATTCCATAATATGCGCACCGGTAACTCGTGGTGCCGTAGTATGCAACAGGCAATAAAAAAATACCGCTAAAGTCGAGAGCGCTTTGGAGGTGCCGGGGATTGAACCCGGGACTTCTCACATGCAAAGCGAGCACTCCACCACTGAGCTACACACTTGTTACGTCTGGAGCTCTCATTAACGAGTTTCTAGGTGCTCATCAGCTTGTTCAAACAATAAAATAATCAATTAGTTGAAATAAATAAAATCATCTCGTCATTGCTGCCTGATACAGTCTTTTCATCATTGAGGAAAGCCGCATATTTCTATAGTCAAAGAAAATGGCAGGGCTGTTCGAATAAATGTATTCCATGATATGCGCACCGGTAACTCGTGGTGCCGTAGTATTACAACAGGCATAAAAAAAGATACCGCTAAAGTCGAGAGCGCTTTCGAGGTGCCGGGGTCTGAATCCGGGACTACTCACATGCAAAGCGAGCGCTCTACCACTGAGCTACACCCCCGTTACATTTGGAGCACTCATTATCGAGTTTCTTGGTGCTCATCAGCTTGTTCTAACAATAAAATAATCAATTAGTTAAAATAAACAAAATCATCTCGTCATTCTTGCCTGATACAGTCTTTTCATCATTGAGGAAAGCCGCCTATCTCTATAGTCAAAGAAAATGGCAGCGCTGTTCGATTAAATGCATTTCATGATATGCGCACCGGTAACTCGTGGTGTCGTAGTATTACAACAGGCAATAAATAAAGATACCGCTAAAATCGAGAGCGCTTTGGAGGTGCCGGGGATTGAACCCGAGACTTCTCACATGCAAAGCGAGCGCTCTACCACTGAGCTACACCCCCGTTACATCTGGAGCACTCAATAACGAGTTTCTTGGTGCTCATCAGCTTGTTCTAACACTAAAATTATTCAATAGTTTAAATAAAGAAAATCATCTCGTCATTGCTGCCTGATACAGTTTTTTCATCAATGAGGAAAGCTTCATATTTCTATTGTCAAAGAAAATGGCAGCGCTGTTCGATGAAATGTATTTAATGATATGCGCACCGGTAACTCGTGGTGCCGTAGTATTACAACAGGCAATAAAAAAAGATACCGCTAAAGTCGAGAGCGCTTTGGAGGTGCCGGGGATTGAACCCGAGACTTCTCACATGCAAAGCGAGCGCTCTACCACTGAGCTACACCCCCGTTACATCTGGAGCACTCATTAACGAGTTTCTTGGTGCTCATCAGCTTGTTCTAACACTAAAATAATTCAATAGTTTAAATAAAGAAAATCATCTCGTCATTGCTGCCTGATACAGTTTTTTCATCAATGAGGAAAGCTTCATATTTCTATTGTCAAAGAAAATGGCAGCGCTGTTCGATGAAATGTATTTAATGATATGCGCACCGGTAACTCGTGGTGCCGTAGTTTTACAACAGGCAATAAAAAAAGATACCGCTAAAGTCGAGAGCGCTGTCGAGGTTCCGGGGTCTGAAACCGGGACTTCTCACATGCAAAGCGAGCGCTCTACCACTGAGCTACACCCCCGTTACATTTGGAGCACTCATTAACGAGTTTCTTGGTGCTCATCAGCTTGTTCTAACAATAAAATAATCAATTAGTTAAAATAAACAAAATCATCTGGTCATTCTTGCCTGATACAGTCTTTTCATCATTGAGGAAAGCCGCTTATCTCTATAGTAAAAGAAAATGGCAGCGCTGTTCGATGAAATGCATTTCATGATATGCGCACCGGTAACTCGTGGTGTCGTAGTATTACAACAGGCAATAAATAAAGATACCGCTAAAATCGAGAGCGCTTTGGAGGTGCCGGGGATTGAACCCGGGACTTCTCACATGCAAAGCGAGCTCTCTACCACTGAGCTACACCCCCGTTACATCTGGAGAACTCATTAACGAGTTTCTTGGTGCTCATCAGCTTGTTCTAACACTAAAATAATTCAATAGTTTAAATAAAGAAAATCATCTCGTCATTGCTGCCTGATACAGTTTTTTCATCAATGAGGAAAGCTTCATATTTCTATTGTCAAAGAAAATGGCAGCGCTGTTCGATGAAATGTATTTAATGATATGCGCACCGGTAACTCGTGGTGCCGTAATATTACAACAGGCAATAAAAAAACACACCGCTAAAGCAGAGAGCGCTTTGGAGGAGCCGGGGATTGAACCCGAGACTTCTCACATGCAAAGGGAGCGCTCTATCACTGAGCTAAACCCCCGTTACATCTGGAGCACTCAATAACGAGTTTCTTGGTGCTCATCAGCTTGTTCTAACAATAAAATAATCAATTAGTTGAAATAAACAAAATCATCTCGTCATTGCTGCCTAATACAGTCTTTTCATCATTGAGGAAAGCCGCATATTTCTATAGTCAAAGAAAATGGCAGTGCTGTTCGATGAAATGTATTCCATGATATGCGCACCGGTAACTCGTGGTGCCGTATTATTACAACAGGCAATAAAAAATACCGGTAAAGTCGAGAGCGCTTTGGAGGTGCCGGGGATTGAACCCGGGAGTTCTCACATGCAAAGTGAGCACTCCACCACTCAGCTACACACTTGTTACGTCTGGAGCGCTCATTAACAAGTTTCTTGGTGCTCATCAGCTTGTTCAAACAATAAAATAATCAATTAGTTGAAATAAATAAAATCATCTCGTCATTGCTGCCTGATACAGTCTTTTCATCATTGAGGAAAGCCGCATATTTCTATAGTCAAAGAAAATGGCAGGGCTGTTCGAATAAATGTATTCCATAATATGCGCACCGGTAACTCGTGGTGCCGTAGTATTACAACAGGCAATAAAAAAATACCGCTAAAGTCGAGAGCGCTTTGGAGGTGCCGGGGATTGAACCCGGGACTTCTCACATGCAAAGCGTGCACTCCACCACTGAGCTACACACTTGTTACGTCTGGAGCTCTCATTACCGAGTTTCTAGGTGCTCATCAGCTTGTTCAAACAATAAAATAATCAATTAGTTGAAATAAATAAAATCATCTCGTCATTGCTGCCTGATACAGTCTTTTCATCATTCAGGAAAGCCGCATATTTCTATAGTCAAAGAAAATGGCAGGGCTGTTCGAATAAATGTATTCCATGATATGCGCACCGGTAACTCGTGGTGCCGTAGTATTACAACAGGCATAAAAAAAGATACCGCTAAAGTCGAGAGCGCTTTCGAGGTGCCGGGGTCTGAACCCGGGACTACTCACATGCAAAGCGAGCGCTCTACACTGAGCTACACCCCCGTTACATTTGGAGCACTCATTATCGAGTTTCTTGGTGCTCATCAGCTTGTTCTAACAATAAAATAATCAATTAGTTGAAATAAACAAAATCATCTCGTCATTGCTGCCTAATACAGTCTTTTCATCATTGAGGAAAGCCGCATATTTCTATAGTCAAAGAAAATGGCAGTGCTGTTCGATGAAATGTATTCCATGATATGCGCACCGGTAACTCGTGGTGCCGTATTATTACAACAGGCAATAAAAAAATACCGCTAAAGTCGAGAGCGCTTTGGAGGTGCCGGGGATTGAACCTGGGACTTTTCACATGCAAAGCGAGCACTCCACCACTCAGCTACACACTTGTTACGTCTGGAGCGCTCATTAACAAGTTTCTTGGTGCTCATCAGCTTGTTCAAACAATAAAATTATCAATTAGTTGAAATAAATAAAATCATCTCGTCATTGCTGCCTGATACAGTCGTTTCATCATTGAGGAAAGCCGCATATTTCTATAGTCAAAGAAAATGGCAGGGCTGTTCGAATAAATGTATTCCATGATATGCGCACCGGTAACTCATGTTGCCGTAGTATTACAACAGGCATAAAAAAAGATACCGCTAAAGTCGAGAGCGCTTTCGAGGTGCCGGGGTCTGAACCCGGGACTACTCACATGCAAAGCGAGCGCTCTACCACTGAGCTACACCCCCGTTACATTTGGAGCACTCATTATCGAGTTTCTTGGTGCTCATCAGCTTGTTCTAACAATAAAATAATCAATTAGTTAAAATAAACAAAATCATCTCGTCATTCTTGCCTGATACAGTCTTTTTATCATTGAGGAAAGCCGCTTATCTCTATAGTCAAAGAAAATGGCAGCGCTGTTCGATGAAATGCATTTCATGATATGCGCACCGGTAACTCGTGGTGTCGTAGTATTACAACAGGCAATAAATAAAGATACCGCTGAAATCGAGAGCGCTTTGGAGGTGCCGGGGATTGAACCCGAGACTTCTCACATGCAAAGCGAGCGCTCTACCACTGAGCTACACCCCCGTTACATCTGGAGCACTCATTAACGAGCTTCTTGGTGCTCATCAGCTTGTTCTAACACTAAAATTATTCAATAGTTTAAATAAAGAAAATCATCTCGTCATTGCTGCCTGATACAGTTTTTTCATCAATGAGGAAAGCTTCATATTTCTATTGTCAAAGAAAATGGCAGCGCTGTTCGATGAAATGTATTTAATGATATGCGCACCGGTAACTCGTGGTGCCGTAGTATTACAACAGGCAATAAAAAAAGATACCGCTAAAGTCGAGAGCGCTTTGGAGGTGCCGGGGATTGAACCCGAGACTATGCAAAGCGAGCGCTCTATCACTGAGCTAAACCCCCGTTACATCTGGAGCACTCATTAACGAGTTTCTTGGTGCTCATCAGCTTGTTCTAACACTAAAATAATTCAATAGTTTAAATAAAGAAAATCATCTCGTCATTGCTGCCTGATACAGTTTTTTCATCAATGAGGAAAGCTTCATATTTCTATTGTCAAAGAAAATGGCAGCGCTGTTCGATGAAATGTATTTAATGATATGCGCACCGGTAACTCGTGGTGCCGTAGTTTTACAACAGGCAATAAAAAAAGATACCGCTAAAGTCGAGAGCGCTGTCGAGGTGCCGGGGTCTGAACCCGGGACTTCTCACATGCAAAGCGAGCGCTCTACCACTGAGCTACACCCCCGTTACATTTGGAGCACTCATTAACGAGTTTCTTGGTGCTCATCAGCTTGTTCTAACAATAAAATAATCAATTAGTTAAATAAACAAAATCATCTGGTCATTCTTGCCTGATACAGTCTTTTCATCATTGAGGAAAGCCGCTTATCTCTATAGTCAAAGAAAATGGCAGCGCTGTTCGATGAAATGCATTTCATGATATGCGCACCGGTAACTCGTGGTGTCGTAGTATTACAACAGGCAATAAATAAAGATACCGCTAAAATCGAGGGCGCTTTGGAGGTGCCGGGGATTGAACCCGAGACTTTTACATGCAAAGCGAGCGCTCTACCACTGAGCTACACCCCCGTTACATCTGGAGAACTCATTAACGAGTTCTTGGTGCTCATCAGCTTGTTCTAACACTAAAATAATTCAATAGTTTAAATAAAGAAAATCATCTCGTCATTGCTGCCTGATACAGTTTTTTCATCAATGAGGAAAGCTTCATATTTCTATTGTCAAAGAAAATGGCAGCGCTGTTCAATGAAATGTATTTAATGATATGCGCACCGGTAACTCGTGGTGCCGTAGTTTTACAACAGGCAATAAAAAAAGATACCGCTAAAGTCGAGAGCGCTGTCGAGGTGCCGGGGTCTGAACCCGGGACTTCTCACATGCAAAGCGAGCGCTCTACCACTGAGCTACACCCCGTTACGTCTGGAGCACTCAATAACGAGTTTCTTGGTGCTCATCAGCTTGTTCTAACAATAAAATAATCAATTAGTTGAAATAAACAAAATCATCTCGTCATTGCTGCCTAATACAGTCTTTTCATCATTGAGGAAAGCCGCATATTTCTATAGTCAAAGAAAATGGCAGTGCTGTTCGATGAAATGTATTCCATGATATGCGCACCGGTAACTCGTGGTGCCGTATTACTACAACAGGCAATAAAAAAATACCGGTAAAGTCGAGAGCGCTTTGGAGGTGCCGGGATTGAACCCGGGACTTCTCACATGCAAAGCGAGCACTCCACCACTCAGCTACACACTTGTTACGTCTGGAGCGCTCATTAACAAGTTTCTTGGTGCTCATCAGCTTGTTCAAACAATAAAATAATCAATTAGTTGAAATAAATAAAATCATCTCGTCATTGCTGCCTGATACAGTCTTTTCATCATTGAGGAAAGCCGCATATTTCTATAGTCAAAGAAAATGGCAGGGCTGTTCGAATAAATGTATTCCATAATATGCGCACCGGTAACTCGTGGTGCCGTAGTATTACAACAGGCAATAAAAAAATACCGCTAAAGTCGAGAGCGCTTTGGAGGTGCCGGGGATTGAACGCCGGGACTTCTCACATGCAAAGCGTGCACTCCACCACTGAGCTACACACTTGTTACGTCTGGAGCTCTCATTACCGAGTTTCTAGGTGCTCATCAGCTTGTTCAAACAATAAAATAATCAATTAGTTGAAATAAATAAAATCATCTCGTCATTGCTGCCTGATACAGTCTTTTCATCATTCAGGAAAGCCGCATATTTCTATAGTCAAAGAAAATGGCAGGGCTGTTCGAATAAATGTATTCATGATATGCGCACCGGTAACTCGTGGTGCCGTAGTATTACAACAGGCATAAAAAAAGATACCGCTAAAGTCGAGAGCGCTTTCGAGGTGCCGGGGTCTGAACCCGGGACTACTCACATGCAAAGCGAGCGCTCTACCACTGAGCTACACCCCCCGTTACATTTGGAGCACTCATTATCGAGTTTCTTGGTGCTCATCAGCTTGTTCTAACAATAAAATAATCAATTAGTTAAAATAAACAAAATCATCACGTCATTGCTGCCTAATACAGTCTTTTCATCATTGAGGAAAGCCGCATATTTCTATAGTCAAAGAAAATGGCAGTGCTGTTCGATGAAATGTATTCCATGATATGCGCACCGGTAACTCGTGGTGCCGTATTATTACAACAGGCAATAAAAAAATACCGCTAAAGTCGAGAGCGCTTGGAGGGTGCCGGGGATTGAACCCGGGACTTCTCACATGCAAAGCGAGCACTCCACCACTCAGCTACACACTTGTTACGTCTGGAGCGCTCATTAACAAGTTTCTTGGTGCTCATCAGCTTGTTCAAACAATAAATAATTAATTAGTTGAAATAAATAAAATCATCTCGTCATTGCTGCCTGATACTACGACACCACGGTAACTCGTGGTGTCGTAGTATTACAACAGACAATAAAAAAAAGATACCGCTAAAATCGAGAGCGCTTCGGAGGTGCCGGGGATTGAACCCGAAACTTCTCACATGCAAAGCGAGCGCTCTACCACTGAGCTACACCCCCGTTACATCTGGAGCACTCATTAACGAGTTTCTTGGTGCTAATCAGCTTGTTCTAACACTAAAATAATTCAATAGTTTAAATTAAAAAAATCATCTCGTCATTGCTGCCTGATACAGTTTTTTCATCATTGAGGAAAGCTGCATATTTCTATAGTCAAAGAAAATGCAGCGCTTTTCGATGAAATGTATTTAATGATATGCGCACCGGTAACTCGTGGTGTCGTAGTATTACAACAGGCAATAAAAAAAGATACCGCTAAAATCGAGAGCGCTTTGAGGTGCCGGGGTCTGAAACCGGGACTACTCACATGCAAAGCGAGCGCTCTACCACTGAGCTATACCCCCGTTACATATGGAGCACTCATTATCGAGTTTCTTGGTGCTCATCAGCTTGTTCTAACAATAAAATAATCAATTAGTTAAAATAAACAAAATCATCTCGTCATTGCTGCCTGATACAGTCTTTTCATCATTGAGGAAAGCCGCTTATCTCTATAGTCAAAGAGTCAGCTTGTTCTAACACTAAAATAATTCAATAGTTTAAATAAAAAAATCATCTGTCATTGCTGCCTGATACAGTTTTTTCATCATTGAGGAAAGCCGCATATTTCTATAGTCAAAGGAAATGGCAGCGCTTTTCGATGAAATGTATTTAATGATATGCGCACCGGTAACTCGTGGTGCCGTATTATTACAACAGGCAATAAAAAAACACACTGCTAAAGTCTAGAGTGCTTTGGAGGTGCCGGGGATTGAACCCGAGACTTCTCACATGCAAAGCGAGCACTCCACCACTCAGCTACACAATTGTTACGTCCTGGAGCGCTCATTAACGAGTTTCTTCGTGCTCATCAGCTTGTTCAAACAATAAAATAATCAATTATTTGAAATAAACAAAATCATCTCGTCATTGCTGCCTGATACAGTTTTTTCATCAATGAGGAAAGCTTCATATTTCTATTGTCAAAGAAAATGGCAGCGCTGTTCGATGAAATGTATTTAATGATATGCGCACCGGTAACTCGTGGTGCCGTATTATTACAACAGGCAATAAAAAAACACACCGCTAAAGCAGAGAGCGCTTTGGAGGTGCCGGGGATTGAACCCGAGACTTCTCACATGCAAAGGGAGCGCTCTATCACTGAGCTAAACCCCCGTTACATCTGGAGCACTCAATAACGAGTTTCTTGGTGCTCATCAGCTTGTTCTAACAATAAAATAATCAATAAAATAATCAATAAGTTGAAATAAACAAAATCATCTCGTCATTGCTGCCTAATACAGTCTTTTCATCATTGAGGAAAGCCGCATATTTCTATAGTCAAAGAAAATGGCAGGGCTGTTCGAATAAATGTATTCCATAATATGCGCACCGGTAACTCGTGGGCCGTAGTATTACAACAGGCAATAAAAAAATACCGATAAAGTCGAGAGCGCTTTGGAGGTGCCGGGGATTGAACCCGGGAACTTCTCACATGCAAAGCGTGCACTCCACCACTGAGCTACACACTTGTTACGTCTGGAGCTCTCATTACCGAGTTTCTAGGTGCTCCATCAGCTTGTTTCAAACAATAAAATAATCAATTAGTTGAAATAAATAAAATCATCTCGTCATTGCTGCCTGATACAGTCTTTTCATCATTCAGGAAAGCCGCATATTTCTATAGTCAAAGAAAATGGCAGGCTGTTCGAATAAATGTATTCCATGATATGCGCACCGGTAACTCGTGGTGCCGTAGTATTACAACAGGCATAAAAAAAGATACCGCTAAAGTCGAGAGCGCTTTCGAGGTGCCGGGGTCTGAACACGGGACTACTCACATGCAAAGCGAGCGCTCTACCACTGAGCTACACCCCGTTACATTTGGGAGCACTCATTATCGAGTTTCTTGGTGCTCATCAGCTTGTTCTAACAATAAAATATCAATTAGTTGAAATAAACAAAATCATCTCGTCATTGCTGCCTAATTACAGTCTTTTCATCTTGAGGAAAGCCGCATATTTCTATAGTCAAAGAAAATGGCAGTGCTGTTCGATGAAATGTATTCCATGATATGCGCACGGTAACTCGTGGTGCCGTATTATTACAACAGGCAATAAAAAAATACCGCTAAAGTCGAGAGCGCTTTGGAGGTGCCGGGGATTGAACCGGGAACTTCTCACATGCAAAGCGAGCACTCCACCACTCAGCTACACACTTGTTACGTCTAGAGCGCTCATTAACAAGTTTCTTGGTGCTCATCATGCTTGTTCAAACAATAAAAATAATCAATTAGTTGAAATAAATAAAATCATCTCGTCATTGCTGCCTGATACAGTTTTTCATCATTGAGGAAAGCTGCATATTTCTATAGTCAAAGAAAATGGCAGCGCTTTTCGATGAAATGTATTTAATGATATGCGCACCGGTAACTCGTGGTGTCGTAGTATTACAACAGGCAATAAAAAAAGATACCGCTAAAATTGAGAGCGCTTTGGAGGTGCCGGGATTGAACCCGAGACTTCTCACATGCAAAGCGAGCGCTCTACCACTGAGCTACACCCCCGTTACATCTGAGCACTCATTAACGAGTTTCTTTGTGCTCATCAGCTTGTTCTAACAATAAAATAATCAATTAGTTAAAATAAACAAAATCATCTCGTCATTGCTGCCTGATACAGTCTTTTCATCATTGAGGAAAGCCGCTTATTTCTATAGTCAAAGAAAATGGCAGCGCTGTTCGATGAAATGCATTTCATGATATGCGCACCGGTAACTCGTGGTGTCGTAGTATTACAACAGGCAATAAAAAGATACCGCTAAAGTCGAGAGCGCTTTGGAGGTGCGGGGATTGAACCCGGGACTTCTCACATGCAAAGCGAGCACTCCACCACTGAGCTACACACTTGTTACGTCTGGAGCTCTCATATAACGAGTTTCTAGTGCTCATCAGCTTGTTCAAACAATAAAATAATCAATTAGTTGAAATAAATAAAATCATCTCGTCATTGCTGCCTGATACAGTCTTTTCATCATTGAGGAAAGCCGCATATTTCTATAGTCAAAAGAAAATGGCAGAGCTGTTCGATGAAATGCATTTCATGATATGCGCACCGGCTACCTACTCGTGGTGCCGTAGTATTACAACAGCATAAAAAACCAGCATTACGTCGAAAGCTCGAGAGCGCTTTCGGGACTACCCGGGTCTCAACCGGACTCTAACTCACAAGCTAAACCCCGCTCCTACCACTGAGCTACACCCCCCCGTTACCATTTGGAGCACTCAATATCGAGTTTGGCCTCATCAGATGTTCTAACAATAAAATAATCAATTAGTTAAAATAAAACAAAAACATCTCGTCCATTGCTGCCTGATACAGTCATTCATACATCATTGAGGAAAGCCGCTTATCTCTATAGTCAAAGAAAATGGCAGCGCTGTTCGATGAAATGCATTTCCATGATATGCGCACCGGTTACTCGTGGTGTCGTAGTATTACAACAGGCAATAAAAAAGATACCGCTAAAATCTGAGACTTATGAGGGCCGGATTGAACCCGAGACTTCTCACATGCAAAGCGAGCGCCTCTACCACTGAGCTACACCCCCCGTACATCTGAGCACTCATTACCGAGTTTCTTGGTGCTAATCAGCTTGTTCTAACACTAAAATAATTCAATAGTTTAAATAAAAAAAATCATCTCGTCATTGCTGCCTGATACAGTTTTTTCATCATTGAGGAAAGCTGCATATTTCTATAGTCAAAGAAAATGGCAGCGCTTTTCGATAAAATGTATTTAATGATATGCGCACCGGTAACTCGTGGTGTCGTAGTATTACAACAGGGCAATAAAAAAAGATACCGCTAAATAGAGAGCGCTTTGGAGGTGCCGGGGATTGAACCCGGGACTTCTCACATGCAAAGCGAGCACTCCACACTGAGCTACACACTTGTTACGTCTGGAGCTCTCATTAACGAGTTTCTAGGTGCTCATCCAGCTTGTTCAAACAATAAAATAATCAATTAGTTGAAATAAATAAAATCATCTCGTCATTGCTGCCTGATACAGTCTTTTCATCATTGAGGAAAGCCGCATATTTCTATAGTCAAAGAAAATGGCAGAGCTGTTCGAATAAATGTATTCCATGATATGCGCACCGGTAACTCGTGGTGCCGTAGTATTACAACAGCATAAAAAAAGATACCGCTAAAGTCGAGAGCGCTTTCGAGGTTCGGGGTCTGAACCCGGGACTACTCACATGCAAAGCGAGCGCTCTACCACTTGAGCTATACCCCCGTTACATATGGAGCACTCATTATCGAGTTTCTTGGTGCTCATCAGCTTGTTCTAACAGTAAAATAATCAATTAGTTAAAATAAACAAAATCATCTCGTCATTGCTGCCTGATACAGTCTTTTCATCATTGAGGAAAGCCGCTTATCTCTATAGTCAAAGAGTCAGCTTGTTCTAACACTAAAATAATTCAATAGTTTAAATAAAAAAAATCATCTGGTCATTGCTGCCTGATACAGTTTTTTCATCATTGAGGAAAGCTGCATATTTCTATAGTCAAAGAAAAATGGCAGCGCTTTTCGATGAAATGTATTTAATGATATGCGCACCCGGTAACTCGTGGTGCCGTATTATTACAACAGGCAATAAAAAACACACTGCTAAAGTCGAGAGCGCTTTGGAGGTGCCGGGGATTGAACCCGGGACTTCTCACATGCAAAGCGAGCACTCCACCACTGAGCTACACACTTGTTACGTCTGGAGCTCTCATTAACGAGTTTCTAGGTGCTCATCAGCTTGTTCAACGACAATAAAATAATCAATTAGTTGAAATAAATAAAATCATCTCGTCATTGCTGCCTGATACAGTCTTTTCATCATTGAGGAAAGCCGCATATTTCTATAGTCAAAGAAAATGGCAGAGCTGTTCGAATAAATGTATTCCATGATATGCGCACCGGTAACTCGTGGTGCCGTAGTATTACAACAGGCATAAAAAAAGATACCGCTAAAGTCGAGAGCGCTTTCGAGTGCCGGGGTCTGAACCCGGGACTACTCACATGCAAAGCGAGCGCTCTACCACTGAGCTACACACTTGTTACGTCTAAAAGCGCTCATTAACGAGTTTCTTGGTGCTCATCAGCTTGTTCAAACATAAAATAATCAATAATTTGAAATAAACAAAATCAACTCGTCATTGCTGCCTGATACAGTCTTTTCATCATTGAGGAAAGCCCCATATTTCTATAGTCAAAGAAAATGCCAGGGCTGTTCGATGAAATGTATTCCATAATATGCGCACCGGTAACTCGTGGTGAAATAGTATTACAACAGGCAATAAAAAAAGATACCGCTAAAGTCGAGAGCGCTTTGGAGGTGCCGGGGATTGAACCCGGGACTTCTCACATGCAAAGCGAGCGCTCTATCACTTAGCTACACACTTGTTACGTCTGGAGCGCTCATTAACGAGTTTCTTGGTGCTCATCAGCTTGTTCAAACAATAAAATAATCAATTAGTTGAAATAAACAAATCATCTCGTCATTGCTGCCTGATACAGTTTCTTCATTAATGAGGAAAGCCGCATATTTCTATAGTCAAAGAAAATGGCAGCGCTGTTCGATGAAATGCATTTCATGATATGCGCACCGGTAACTCGTGGTGTCGTAGTATTACAACAGGCAATAAAAAAAAGATACCTCTAAAATCGAGAGCGCTTTGAGGTGCCGGGATGAACCCGAGACTTTTCACATGCAAAGCGAGCGCTCTACCACTGAGCTACACCCCCGTCACATCTGGAGCACTCATTAACGAGTTTCTTGGTGCTCATTCAGCCTGTTCTAACACTAAAATAATTCAATAGTTTAAATAAAAAAAATCATCTCGTCATTGCTGCCTGATACAGTTTTTTCATCTTGAGGAAAGCTGCATATTTCTATAGTCAAAGAAAATGGCAGCGCTGTTCGATGAAATGCATTTCATGATATGCGCACCGGTAACTCGTGGTGTCGTAGTATTACAACAGGCATTAAAAAAAAGATACCGCTAAAATCGAGAGCGCTTTGGAGGTGCCGGGGATTGAACCCGAGACTTCTCACATGCAAAGCGAGCGCTCTACCACTGAGCGACAACCCCCGTTACATCTGGAGCACTCATTAACGAGTTTCTTGGTGCTCATCAGCCTGTTCTAACAATAAATAATCCAATACTTGAAAAGAACAAAATCATCTCGTCATTGCTGCCTGATACAGTCTTTTCATCATTGAGGAAAGCCGCATATTTTCTATAGTCAAAGAAAATGGCAGCGCTGTTCGATGAAATGTATTCCATGATATGCGCACCGGTAACTCGTGGTGCCGTAGTATTACAACAGGCAATAAAAAGATACCGCTAAAGTCGAGAGCGCTTTGGAGGTGCGGGGATTGAACCCAGGACTTCTCACATGCAAAGCGAGCACTCCACCCACTCAGCTACACAATTGTTACGTCTGGAGCGCTCATTAACGAGTTTCTTGGTGCTCACCCAGCTTGTTCAAACAATAAAATAATCCAATACTTGAAAAGAACCAAATCATCTCGTCATTGCTGCCTGATACAGTTTTTTCATCATTGAGGAAAGCCGCATATTTCTATAGTCAAAGAAAATGGCAGCGCTGTTCGATGAAATGTCTTCCATGATATGCGCACCGGTAACTCCGTGGTGCCGTAGTATTACAACAGGCAATAAAAAAATACCGCTAAAGTCAAGAGCGCTTGGAGGTGCCGGGGATTGAACCCGGGACCTTCTCACATGCAAAGCGAGCACTCCACCACTGAGCTACACACTTGTTACGTCTGAAGCGCTCATTAACGAGTTTCTTGGTGCCTCATCAGCTTGTTCAAACAATAAAATAATCAATAATTTGAAATTAACAAAATCAACTCGTCATTGCTGCCTGATACAGTCTTTTCATCATTGAGGAAAGCCCCATATTTCTATAGTCAAAGAAAATGGCAGGGCTGTTCGATGAAATGTATTCCATAATATGCGGCACCGGTAACTCGTGGTGTCGTAGTATTACAACAGGCAATAAAAAAAGATACCGCTAAAGTCGAGAGCGCTTTGGAGGTGTCGAGATTGAACCCGGGATTTCTCACATGCAATGCGAGCGCTCTATCACTGAGCTACACACTTGTAACGTCTGGAGCACTCATTAACGAGTTTCTTGGTGCTCATCAGCTTGTTCAAACAATAAAAATAATCAATTAGTTGAAATAAAAAAATCATCTCGTCATTGTTGCCTGATACAGTTTTTTCATCAATGAGGAAAGCCGCATATTTCTATAGTCAAATAAAATGGCAGCGCTGTTCGATGAAATGCATTTCATAATATGCGCACTGGTAACTCGTGGTGCCGTAGTATTACAACAGGCAATAAAAAAAGATACCGCTAAAGTCGAGAGCGCTTTCGAGGACCCGGGTCTGAACCCGGGACTACTCACATGCAAAGCGAGCGCTCTATCACTGAGCTACACACTTGTTACGTCTGGAGCGCTCATTACCGAGTTTCTTGGTGCTCATCAGCTTGTTCAAACAATAAAATAATCAATTAGTTGAAATAAACAAAATCATCTCGCCATTGCTGCCTGATACAGTTTTTTCATCAATGAGGAAGCCGCATATTTCTATAGTCAAATAAAATGGCAGCGCTGTTCGATGAAATGCATTTCATGATATGCGCACCGGTAACTCGTGTGTCGTAGTATTACAACAGGCAATAAAAAAGATACCGCTAAAATCGAGAGCGCTTTGGAGTGCCGGGATAGAACCCGAGACTTCTCACATGCAAAGCGAGCGCTCTACCACTGAGCTACACCCCCCGTTACATCTGGAGCACACATTAACGAGTTTCTTGGTGCTCATCAGCTTGTTCTAACAATAAATAACCAATTAGTTAAAATAAA